>NC_057807.1:16250829-16261414 GCF_018294505.1 Triticum aestivum | reverse complement strand
TATATATATACTGTCGAGTGCTTAAAATTATTCAACATCAATTGGTGTACTGAAAGACTCATCCACATGCAATATGAACAGCAGTGTATTTTTAGGGTTTCTTCAAAAGAACACATGTGGTCATGCTAATCTTTTCTGTTTGGCCAGAATTGGTAAAGCTGCCAAATCTGCATCTGATCCGGCCCAACACTTTGTTCCTTTTGTGGGCCTGTACAAGTGGGAGGCAGAGAGAAAAGTGGGCGATGGCCCCAACCCCAACCCCACCCCCATCCCAATCCCACCCCACTTCGTTCTTTGCAGAGATAGAGAGGCGACACGGAGGGCGACAGCTAGGCTTTGCCAAGCCGTCACCTTGGCTGCCCCCTCATCGTCAAATCCACCGGATCCGCGAGTCCACCCACCCCCCTGCTCCGGCCATGATCCTCCACTGCTTCGTCGACAGCAAGGTCCGACAATCGCAACTTTTCATCCCCAATCCTGGTCACGCCGCCCGAAGCTCCGATAGTGCCAGCTTCAAACAAGTCCACTCCAGCCACATCTGGTACCACTTCGCAGGTAAGATTGATCTTCCCTACCCTTCGAATGTCGATCTGACAGCACCGCCCAAGTTAAAATCTGACACTTGCTTGTGTGCATATTTCGGGTATTCGTAGATTTACTGTCAACTAGTAGGTCATATTGCAACAAGTAATTTTACAGCAAGATAATCTGACAATGTACTGCATAATCATGGTTTTACTTGTTCGTATGGGTAGTAATGGGTAAACACTTTCGTGCAAGTAAGAGAAAAAGGTGGGTGTTGGCCAGCATACCTTGCTCGTCGACATAGCCTTAATATGCTATCATCTTGCTTGACAGATGCTATGAAGTAGTTTTTCCCCCTGGAAAATGACCCCCACTACTAGATATAGAAAAAGTATATTCATAGGAGCATACACATGTTTTGGTTTGTTGGGATAGTTTGAAGACTATGTATATGTATTTGCTGATGCTTAGTTATTAAAATCTAAAAAGGCGAGCACAGAAGCAGTCCATGAGGAAATTCGTAATGATGGAATGAGGATCAGTTATAGCTTCATGTATTACTCAATGGTAGTATGATGATTAGTGCATATTTTGAAGGATTTGTCAAGTATAGACTGCTCTTGGTTGGTGCATGTTTTTGATGATATGTGCACACATGTAATATTTTTGGTTGGGGCATATTTTTGCTGATTGTTGTTACTGCTTACTTGAATTATGTCAGCCTATCTCCAAGATATGGTATGGGTTGTTGGGGTCAATGAAAAATTGCTGTGAGCTAGTAGTTCACATTGCAACAAATTCCTCACTGTTGGATTTTCTGCCATTATACTTCATAATCATGATTTTACTTGTTGGTATGGGTAGTAATGAGTAAATAAATAGCAAGTATACAAAAGGGTGACTATTGGTCAGCATACCTTGCTCGTTCTCATAGCCTTCACTATGATGTCATCTTGCTTGAGAGATTCTATCATGTCCTTATTCTCACTGGAAATTGGAAAATTAACCTCCACAACTACCTCTAAAAATGGTATGTACAGCAGCAAATGCATTATTTGTTTTGTTGGGACAATTTAAAGACTTTCTATTTATTACCTGATGGTACCACACAACAACCCATCAGGAAATTTGCAGTGATCAAAGGCAGATCAGTTCTAGTTTCACGTATTGCTCGATGAGAGCAGTCAATCATGGTTCATTTGTACATGGCTACTAATTGGTTGGTTACCAAGTTTTCTTGTCCAGCTCACAAAATTGTAACCTTGAAATATCCTAATTGTTTATGTCTGCCCAATGATTATGAGTCTAACCACTACTCTTGACTAGTCGTGCGAATAGTTGTCGATTAGCTTTTTCCTGTAGATGTTTATTCATGAACTACGTAGTTAGTGAGAAATATGCGAAAAGATTATTCATATTGTATATGGTGCTAACAATTCCTAATGGAAGACTGATTTCATATATCAATAACTAACATTTGTTCATTGCAATGCATGCAACAGGTTTGAATGGCAAGGGAAACCATCCTCATCAGCAGTGAAGAGCGTGATCGCCGGACCACCTCAGATGATGCTTCAGATGGCACTTCACGTGGGAGTGACGGCTATAGCGGTGATGACAACACCTCTAGCGACTATGACACAGATGATAGTTCTAATGGAGATGGAGATGTGAACCACGATCCTATCTTGGCACTACGGGGTAAAGTTCTATATGGCTGATCAGATATTAAATGAACCATGAAATATCAAAAGTTGATGTTTGAGTGACACTTGATTACCACACATTACTCTGTTTGGGTTCTAGATGACCTTCCAAATCAACATTGACTGAACTAGAGCTTACATAGAGGAGTGTTTAGTTGTTAGTTTAAATAAACCAAATATTCAATTTGCCCATGTTTCTATGAGATATTGCTGGGTAGATGTGATTGGGTTATCTATGTCCTTCATTTCTTGATCATTGGAGTAGGCATTGATCATTAACCCACTACTGATGCTCTAGATCTTACGTATGAAATTATTTACTACTCTGTCATCTTAAAAAAAATTGATACAGGTCTGGGATACATTGTGAGAAAAGGAACTTTCGAGGATCGCATCTTCTACGGCAACCATGTATCGCTAAGCGAGGATCGGTGGGACTGTCTCAAATCCATAGTAACGCAGTGCCAAACTCCCATACCATACTATGTCAGCACCGTCACTCGCTCGGCAGTCATCAGAGGGAAGAGCAAGATGGTAAACACTTGGACTTTTCTTTTTGCAAATCATACTTCACTAGTGAAAATGCCATCATGTAGAGACAGAGAGGAGGACGGGGGTGGTTGTGCAAATCATACTTAATTTTTTATGTAACATTATTTATTTCCCTTTGCAATCAGATCTTCTCAAAGGATTACAGTCAGGCCTACCTCAAAGATTATGTGAGAAAGCCCATGGTTGTGCATGTCACCAACGAACATTTTGAAGGTAATAAAAAGGTCTTGTTCAAGATGGGCAAGAAGGACGGCCGTGCGATCATGACGAAGAACAGGAGAGAAGTCGTTGAGGGAGCCAGAATGAAAGAAGATCAAATGGCTATCTTCAAGTTCATGGAAAGGAGTGGAGGTGGGCTTAGGGTGAATATGGTTAGTGGCATGAGGATTCGTTGACCCATGGCAGTAGTTTGACGCTAGTTTTATTATCTGTATGTAGTAGCCAGTAACTGCAAGTTGGTAGTATCAACTTTTGGGTCCAGTAAGTGCAACTTAGTAGTAATTGGTACTTGGTAGTAACTGGTACTTTGGTGGTATAACTTTTGGGTCCGACTGAGTACGAAGATCGTCCAGTAAGTGGAACTTGGCAGTAACTTGGTGGTACCCTATGTGGCCTAATGTACTTGCTATGCAAGTCTATATATATAACGCACCCTAGTACCCTCCTTGATATAATTACCTTTATGGACTGCAATTATATTTCCTTTTTTGCCACAGTGATGCTAGTATTTTTAGAATCAAATCTAATCGGGTTTCAAATGGATTGGACACTACTTTCATTTTTGAACGAGGTTTTTGTGTTGGCTAGTACGAGTTATTTTGTAAATGCAGTTTGTATGTGTGTCGCACAAAAAATTGCTATGCAAAACAAAAACTTGCGGGTCAAAATGCAATGCAAAAAATGATGTTTCTGTTACTTTCGAAATGGCATGGCATCCTATTTTCAAAAAACAGATCAAACCAGCATCTTTTTTTTATTTGAAAACCAGTACACTAAAAACATGCTATCTTTTAAAAAGTGTAATTTAAAAAAATGATGTTTTCAAAGCAGCACGCTGCTTTCAAAACAGCATATTTCAAAAAGCATCTAATTTTTGAAATCAGCATGCTATTTTAGAAATAGCGTTATATTTTTAGAATGAGGCTGTTATTTTGAAAGCAGCATGCTATTTTTAAAAACAGCGTTATATTTTTAAAAACAGCGTTATATTTTTAGAATGAGGCTGTTATTTTGAAATCAGCATGCTATTTTTAAAAATATCAAATTCAAAAGAACATGATTTTTTTAAATCAGCATGCTATTTTAAAAGTAGCATATTGAAAAGAGCATGCAATTTTTAAAATAGGCATGCTATTTTTAAAATAAGCATGATATTTTTAAAATAGGCATGATATTTTTGAAAATAGCATGCTATTTTAAAAGTAGCATATTGAAAAAGCATTATATTTTTAAAAGTAGCATGCTATTTTTAAAATTAGAATGATATTTTTGAAATCAGCATGTTATTTTGAAAGTAACATATTGAAAAGAGCATTATAATTTTTAAAGTAGCATGCTATTTTTGAAATCATATTTTTAAAATCAGCATGCTATTTTTAAAATAGCAAGGTATTTTAAAAACAGTATATTCAAAGCAGCATGCTATTTTTAAATCTGCATATTCATTCTATTTTATTTTCAATTGAACATGCTTTTTTCAAATGAGCATGCTATTTTTAAAATATCAGTATGCTTATTTTCTATTTGAAAATAAACAATTTTCTAGGTTATTTGAAAACGAGGTTTCTGTTAACGTTCTATTTTCTTATATATATAAATTTTTGGTTTCTATTTTATATTTCAAGTATGAAATTTGACTACACTTGAACAAATTTCAGAAATATATTATGTAAAAAAATGAAAAAAAATACAGAAAACCAACTTCACTAAAAATGCATTGTTTCATCGATGTTGATAAGTCATAACTAGCCTACCATGTCGTCCCGTCCATAATAAAATGAGGGTGTACCAAGAAAACAAGGAATTCAGAAAAATAGTGGCAGTCCATCAAATAGGTCTAATACATCAGAAACAAGGTGGATCACGGCATGGAAAACTGTCTACTTTAGTTTGTTCTCAATTTTCGACCCCAGAAATCCTTTTGTTTTCTCTGCTTCACCCTGTGCATCTAAACATCCTGACTCTACTTCACTATAGCTTTCCTGCATGAAACAATGTTTGTTAATAGGATAGCAAAGAAGATTTGAGCATGTACAGTACACTATAACATAAAAGAAACTAACTTCACTGATTTTCTCGTCATAGCTACAGAAGCTAACTTGACAGCTCTTATTCGCTCAGCCTGTGGTACATTCCTAGCAGGCCTTTTTGTCTTCATCACCCCTTTGGCCTGTTCTTTACCGCCCTTCCTAGAGTCTTTCCTGGAGAAGTTAACAAATGTCAACACAGTACTAGCAAATACCCGACTTCTAGAGCGGACATGTAAGTACAGACACTAACTTCACTCGTTTTCCTCACGCACCCTTGTCATCGTTCTTTTTCTTCCTCCCAGCATTGACATTTGGAGGGCCCTTGCGTTTCCTGCAAAAAATGAAATAGATGAATCTGTAGCCAGCATTCGAAAACATGTTTAAGTACGCACAATTGTGCTGATGCCCACTTGTTTGGTTTTGCGTAATCCTCTTCTGCAACCTCCAATGGTCTCTTCCTAGCCCTCCTCAGCCCACCATCTTCTACATCTGAATCTTCCTCTTCTTCCACATCTGAATCTCCCTCTTGTTCTGCATCTAAATCTCCCTCTTCTTCTGCATCTGAATCTTCCTCTTCTTCTGTACCTGAAGCTTCCTCTTCTTCTGTATCTGCCTTTGTCTCTTCTTCTGTATCTGCCTCTGTGTCTTCTTCTGTATCTGACTATGTCTCTTCTTTTTGCTTCTTCCTCCTTGTGCTATTTGATTTTCCCGATTTTTTCCTGCGTAAATTGAAGAAAAATACGTGAACACTCTCCGGGAGAACATATTAACACTGTAAGCATGTATGGAAATGAACAATGAGATTAACATGTGCACTAACTTCGTTGCTTTTTTTGAATCTTCCTCTTCGTCTGTATCTGAATCTGTGTCTTCTTCTGTCTCTGAGTCTTTCTCTTTTTGCTTCTTCCTCCTTATGACCTTTGATTTCCCCGATTTGTTCCTGAGTAAATTGAAGAAAAAGAGAGAACATATTGACATTGTAAGCATGTATGGAAATGAACAATGAGATAAACATGTGCACTAACTTCGTTGCTTTTTTTCCCTCTCATCCGCTCGCGCCTGGATTTAATCCTCTTGTTCGATTCTTCGGTAGTTGGTCTCCCATTTGGAACTATTTTGATTGGATTTTCCACGTCATCAGTGCAGCATTCGCGAGCAGCAGAGAAGTATGCCGGCAAAGGAACAAACGATTTATGGCCTTCATCCAAATCAGTTTTTTCTCCATCAACCAATATACTCCGGAGGAGCTCCATCACCTGTTCTGACTATGAATCGCTAACTGCGGCTGTGAATAAAGCGTCACTAGCCATGTTGCGTAGTTGATGATACTTATTCGTGTGATCAGACCATACATGAGTATTCGCAGTCCTCAAAGAAGGGAACGCTGGCTTGGCATGCATTGTCCATCTTTTCTTGACAAATTTTTTTGGAAATGTGCGTACACCTAGATGATCCAGAACGCAGAATATATGTGCGCATGGGTAATCCTGACTTTCCAACTTTTTATATTTACAAGCTGCATCATCCAGTCTTGCTCCTGTAAACAGACAAGTCACGTGATATATAAAATCCACAAGCTTAGTATCCACGCCTTGTGCATCCAACTTTTTTGCATCCAACTCCTCACTGTCCTTACCTTCCAAGTCATTGGGATCCTTAGCATCCAGGTTTTTGGCATGCAAGTCCACACCATCCTTGCCTTCCAAGTCATTGGGATCCTCAGCATCCAAGTTTTTTGCATGCAAGTCCTCAGCATCCTTACCTTCCAAGTCATTGGGATCCTCATCATCCAAGTTTTTTTGCATGCAAGTCCTCAGCATCCTTACCTTGCAAGTCATTGGGATCCACATCATCCAAGTTTTTTGCATGCAAGTCCTCAGCATCCTTACCTTCCTTACCTTGCAATTCTGTAGCATCCCTGCCATATGGGACTTTATCATATGGGGCTTTGCGCAAAACTCCAAACACGACCAAACCATCACATGCTACCCGGTCCGTGACCTGCCAATTCGTCCCTTTGACAATCTAACGCTTTACCTTTGGAAACATCACAGTTGTATAAATATAAGAGGAAGCAATCTCCAGAGGGTGTGCATTCAACTTAGTGAAGGGTATCGTATGTGTTGCTACTGCGTCTAATGCTGCTTCATTCTTGCGCATTATGGATACACAGTGCTCAACATGCTGCAACAAATCAACAAGCTGCATCTTCCTGTTCAGGTGCACATGAAGCCTTGAGTTGAGAGACTCACTCCTCTGATTACTCGTCATGCCAAGGAAATATCTACCCTTTGTGTACGCAGCAGCCCATTTGTGTCGCAGCTCGTACATCCTGTTAACCCATGATGACCTCTTACCCGTTGGTTTTATTTTGAACCGAACCTTATAAGCCTCCCATCTGTTCTCAAACTCATCAACATCCCAACGACAGTAAATGAATTCCCTAAATTCCTCAAGCTTTTTCTTGCGGAGGTGCATCGCCATATTCTCCTCGATATGCCACGTGCACAAACGATGATCTGTTCCAGTCCAGACAGTAGCTATTGCTTTAGCCATTGAACCGTCCCCATCGGTGATTGCTGAAATGGGTGCCCTCTGGGACATTGCCTCCATAAATACATGAAGAAGCCACTGGTATGATGCAACTATCTCATCTGACACTAGACCGACCCCAAACAAAATTGTGCTGTGGTGATGGTTCAGACCAACAAATGGAACAAACGGAAGCCTGTACTTGTTAGACCGGTATTTACTGTCGAACACCACGACACCACCAAAGGCAACATAGTCAATCCGGGATTGTGAATCACCCCAGAATATGTTCCTCAAATGGCCTTCTTTGTCTTTTGTGTATTTGAAAAAGAATTCCGGGTCTGCTTTTTTCTGTGCAATCATATAGGTGAGCAAATATCTAGCGTCACTGCCTTCTATCTTGCGCTTCTTCTGGATTGAAACATGGTTGTATAGGTCTTGATCTATAAATCCAAGCCTGTCGGGACCTCCGACATTCTTCTCCATTACATTCATAATCTGATGTGTTCGAAGTCCACCAACAGCATACTCGATGACATCGGCCTTTTGTGCATCAATCATTCTATGATGAGCCGATAAGTAGGGAGTCAGGTCAGCAGGGACAAACAGATGGTTATGCTTGTCCACAATGTTCTTGACGAACCAGAGGCCACTACTATCTTGTAGCTCAACCTGAAAAAGGGCGGGACACCCACACCGAGAAAGACCCCTCGGTGTTCTTTTTCTATCAGCTCTATTAAAGTGCTTAAGGGCCCGCCATCCTTGTTTGCAGCACTTGTATGTCCTTCTGTATGCATTTTGTTTCAGATCCGAACCCCTGTACTTCAGATCATCCTTTCTAACACCAAACCCTTTTTTTCTCACATACCCTACGTAGAACATGTAGGCTTCTTCCTCAGTCCTGAAAGTCTTCTTCACAATCTCTATGTATTCCATACACACATTCAGATCTGAACCAGCCATGCCTTTAATATCAATTCCTTTACCTTGCATGTGTACATCATCTAGGTCTATGCCATCCTTGCCTGCATCCTCATTATCATTATCATCCGTGCGCATACCATCCATTCCTTTGCCTTTGTTTCGTCTATCACCCATGTCCTTGACATCCTTGCCTGTATTCCCCAAGTTTTTGCCATCGTTGCCTTTATCATCCATGTCGTAATGCTGCCAACGAAAATAGATAGTCAATGTTACGGATGGATAGCATACATAATAATTATGCAAGACTCTGCTTAAATAATTGATTAATTTTTCATATCGGATTCATGTACCAAACTCAGTCCTTCAAAAGCTGTAAGTAAGTATAAAATATTCCCTCACTAAATCCAGAAATATTTAATTGATTGTACTTGTTGTAACTAATGATCTCCTAACTAAATCCAAAGTGCACGAATCTTTCAAGTCCCCTGATAGATCCACCCTAATAGATCAATTATCTACAAACTCCATTCAAAATTGTGTCCTAACTAAATCCAAAATTATCACCTAACTAAATCCAAATTATCTCGTCACTAAGTCGAAAATATCTCCAAACTCCATACAAAAATAATTATCTCCTAACTAAATCCAAAATATCTGGAAACTCAATTCAAAAGCACACTACTAGGGAAAACCCTAGCAGTAGCGCTGGTTTTGTGCTCACTAGTACCGCGGGTAGGCGCGCTACTAATAAGGCGCTACAGCTATTGCTTAGCAGTAACGCGTGCCCGCACGCGCTACTGCTAGTACAAATAGCTGCAACGTTTGTTCAGTACCATGCTACTGCTAAGGTAACTACTTGCAGCGTGTTTTCTGTCCATCGCTACTAGTATTCTTTTTTTATTTTTTTATTTTTAGTGTATTTATGCGCCATCGTACAAATATTGGTACAATACCAGTTATGAGGTCTACATCATTATGTCCATAACAGTGTGTCAAATGAAGCTGGATTAGGTTCAAGTGGAGGCAATATGTGGTGCATGTCAAAAGTATACTACTATTGCAAACTTGATCTAGTTTGGACTAGTAGTACTTTCGATGTGCACCACACGTTGCCTCCACTTGAATCTAATCCGCCAGCACAAGCTATTTAATCATCATCATAGTCATTACCACCAACAGTATTTATTAAACACCGCTAACACTAGCTAATAATAATCATCATAGTCATTACCACCAACACTAGCTATTTTATCATCATAGTAATAGTGTAGCACATCATCATCCTCAAACTCATTTCTAGCTAGCTAATCACTCCTGCTGCTCTCTCTTAGGTAAAATAACATAAAACATGTATAGCTCTCCTCCTTGATCAAGCTGGAGCATGCAGATGAACCTGTCTCCTAATCGTGGGTAGCGCATCTGTTTGCTGCCCCCTAGTACTTCTCTGCGCTCCCCCATCACATATTTGGTCCAGTCTTGCACTATTAAGCATCCGTCACTAATCTTGAACGCACTAAAGTAATCTGTAGGATATCTTGGCCGTAAGCTGATAATACTCATGGTACCTTTAGTCTCGATCCCATAAGGCACAACATTCATCGGGCGTCCCTGTTGAAGAACATCATATGGTAACATACTTAGCAATGAAGTTTAGCTTCAAAAGTAATGTATGGAAAAGATGCACTGAGGACAAATAGTAAAAATCTTACCATCCTTCCTAAATAGATGTGACCGTAGTTCATTACGAACACTATTGGTCGCACATTTTCAGTACTAACATTTCTAAATGCAGGAAGAAAATTTGCCTTGACAGTATCAAGATCCTCAAGCCATGAAACATAATGATTGAGCTTCTCGCAGTTGAGTTCAGCCCCAGGACAGTATACGGTCCTGTCTACCAAGCGCCGGACATGTTTGCTTGCACCGAAATAAGCTGACAATACAAATTAGTTGTCAACTATTTTTAATAAAAAATATCAAAGACATAAATATGGTTGAGAAACTTACATAATGGTATAACTGGAGGCGTCTGCACATCAACCCAGATGTCGGTATTACCTTCAATATCATCTTCCGGACGAATATCCAAGGTGATAA